>NC_061113.1:166671923-166681123 GCF_002878395.1 Capsicum annuum
AGTTATCAGATAGAGTCAGGGTAATTCAGGATTGACTGAGAGAGGCTTAGAGTAGGCAGAGGTCCTATGCAGACTGTCAGCTTCTTGACTTGAGATTTGGAGTTAGTGACCGTGTATTCCTTTATGTTTAGTCCATGGAAGTTATGATTAGGTTCGGGAGGAAAGGTAAACTTAGCTCGCAATATGTTGGACCCTTTGAGATTCTCCGCGTAGTTAGTGAGGTAGCTTATGAGTTATATTTACCTTCGTATTTCACTATTGTTTATCCAGTGTTCCATGTCTCTATGTTATGGAGATTTAGTATTGATCCTTCTCATGTTCTTAGATGAGACTTACTCCAGTTTAATGCTTGTTAAGGAGCCTATGTTTATTTTTTCAAGTGATAAGATGATTGCGCCCTAGAGAAATTTTAGTTGTTAAGGTTCGGTGGAGGCACCAACCAGTAAACAAGGCCACTTAGGAGATTGAGAGTGAGATGTGGTCCCAGCATCCTCACCTGTTAGAAATTTCAGGTACATCCTCGTTCTTAACTTTCGGGGATGAAAGTTCCTTAGTATTAGATATTAAATGACCCTCTAGGTCATTTTTTATAATTCCAATTATTTTTGTCGTTAGATATTATCAATGCTGTCCTAAGTCATTCATGACTTGATGGAACTGATAGTTTGGTTATCAGGTTGTTCATTTGGTTTTTAGAGCCAATTCCCTATTTAGAAGTCTTCGTAGGTTCCAAATGGCCACCGAGAAAAAATTTCAGCAAAATGATCTTGGATGCAAATTCCAACTGTGCTTGTAGATCTAAAATATCGATTTCAGACTAGGTAGGCCTTTGGTTCAGATCCTAATCCACCCATACTCATTTTAACCTCTTGGTTGGAAAGAAGGAAAAACAGTAAGTATGGGTGTGGGGTACACATTTGTTCTAAATGATCTCCAATGGAAAATCAAACTTCACCAATGCATTCGGAACATTGAATTTAATGATTTTACATAGTTCATTTTCAAAAATAAGAGTTTGAATGAGTTCCGAAGGTCAAATACAAAATTTGGACGATGTTGGCACTAGAGCATGGAGATCGTGTCCCTCACCATGACGATCTCAGAACCTATGGTGGTGATCGCAGTACTTCCATATCTGGATGGGCTATAAATAGGCCCCTTGGTCATGGATTTGGACTTTTTCACTTTTCCTTGAGACCTAGAAACCCTAGAATGATATGTTAACTTTAAATTGAGTCTTAGGTTTGAGTTGGAAACTTTTTTAACATATATTTTCATTATTAACAATGGATAAAAGTATGAATCCTTCATTTTTATTCTTGAATTTCTTCAATTTTGGACCAAAACATATAAAGCTGAAGGGCTTAATTTTAGCCCAAGCTTGAGGGTTATGATTCCGAAATAGTGTATGAATGCCGAGTTGGTCTTGAAAATAAGTTTTCCATATATGGGACCCACATAGGGGTTTTTGGTGTCGTTTTTGACCCGAAGCACAATGGTGCATTATGGGTATTGTCTATATATTATTTCATGCTTTAGCCATTCTTCATACTAATGACAAATTATCTTTAGGTCAATAGTGGGGCAACGAATACGCTACTAATTGAACATTCTTCATAATATCTCTTAATGTTATGCCATGGTTTAAATGCCTAGTTTATGTATTATAGTGATTGCATTCAAAGTGATGTATATGATTGATTATCAAATTAACGTTAATGTGATATGTGGCTATAAATTATGCTATTAATTAAACCCAAGACTATTTTATCTTGTGGACCATAGACTAGACTACTATTTTGGGACTTGGGCTATGATATTACCCATTTTTATATTTTTGTCTAGTAACCAAACTAGTGTTTTTTTTCTAGAAAGCCCTTTTGTTGCTAATATTGTGAGTCATGATACTAAGGGCTCTAGAAAGTAAATTTATTGACTAAATGAGAAGCAATGCTACTTACCATGATGAACTCGTTAGTGCTTTGTAATATTCATGTTATATATATTCATATATTTATGGATAAATTGTCTTTGAAGATAAATGATGAGATATAAAGGTGTGCCTCTGTCCTTACTTTTCTTTTAGTTTAGCCCTTGTGGTGCTTATCATTTACTTTAGCCCTCATGGGGCTTGTAATTTACTTTACTAGCCATTTACTTTATCCCTCGTGGGGCTTCTTATTTTCATTAGTCGTTATTTACTTTTGCCCTTGTGGGGCCCATTCTTTAATATTAATATGTTTATGATATGATGATGATGTATGGACAAATAGTTGGATTCCCAATGTCGATTAGTGATAGTCGTAATGGCTTAAGGTTAAAGTCCCTTGTACAATGAGATCTCTTGATGTTGAAGTGCCTCTCCAAATGAAATTACTTGAGTTAGAGTCCTCTATCTAATATGGCATGAGATTAGATTCCTTTTCCAAATGTGTGGGAATATGGTTATATTCCCTTGCCTAAATGAATGTGTATGCGTGGTTAGATTCCCTTGCTTAAATGGATATGTATTTTGTAGAGTCCCTTTCTTAATGAGTTTATACATGGTTAAAGTCCTTTATCTAAATAATATATGAATTTGGTGGATATCCCATACTTAATAAGACTTTTTTGAATTTGATAGTGAAAAGTTGGAGTCCTCCAATTTATGTCTCATTATTGAGTGGTTTGAGAATGTTGGTGAGACTTGCTTACTTGTTTGGCATGTGATGTACCTATATGTAAGGATAAGTTCATGAAGATGGGTTAATATGATATTTTGTCTTATTGTTGATTGATAATGCTATTTTATCCTTATCATTGAGTTACGGTCTAGCACTCCAACTATTAACCATCTCCGGATGCTATGTCCCCACATGACATAAGGGCCAAAGCATCATCTTCTCTTCCTATGTAATGATTAGGTGATCGAGGCTATTCGTGCATTGACTTTGGAGTGGTGAGCTTCCTTACTTCAGAAGCCATTCATTTTTGGTCTCTTATCTTTAGACTTAGTCTTATTTTGACTTGGTTTAGCCATTATCGAGGGTTTGTCCTAACATATACATTCAAAGCATCAATTTGTATAGAGGTATTGTGGATGACTTTGGACTTAGGTATATTGGTTAGTTTGATTAATCTAATAAAGTGCTTAGATATGTTTAAGTTATGATTTGTAGTAAGTTTTCTTCTATCTTATTATATGGTTGGGATTCACCCACCCTTGTTATTTATATGATAATTAGATTGGGTTAACGGGGTGACCTCTAGTTCATGTAGGCTTGAGGTACCCATACGACATGGCCTACTTTTTGGTCGTGTCAAGTATGTATCATATCATAGGTTCATGGTCAATTGGTTGTCCATAATACCCTGTCAAGTAGAGCCTCTTTTATGGGTGTGAAGCATGCCACACTTATAAAATAAGGGACCTTATTAGGAAATGTTTCCCTTTCTAGTGTTTCAATCCCAAGCTATAAATTCTAAGGGCTTGGATTCCTCTGATTTCCATTTCCTATTTTTAGAACATGCCTCCAAGGAGATCTGAGTTTCAAGTGAACAATTCTACCCCTATTGTGGGCCCTATGGAAGAAGCTCGTCCAACTACTTGAGTTTAGAACCTGGCTAGGGTTGCAATATTTGACCATCTTTGTAGGGTTCCATCTATCCCCATAAACCCGGACAATGATAGTGACCCTCCTATTCTATTACCTCAATGGGATGCTACAAATGTTGAGTTTTATCCATCTATCAACCCCTTGACTTAATTCATAGCCTCTTAATCTTAGCATGGTGCTTCAGCTATTGTTTGTTTTGAGGCCATAAGAATTGGCTAATTTATGAGGGTTGAGCCCTCCTATGTTTATGGGTATGAAGGTTGAGGAGGATCCTCAAGGCTTCGTTGACAAAATAGAGAAGATCTTCCGAATCATGCATACTTCAGTTGTTGAGGCCATTAAGTTTCTTCCTACTAATTTAAGGATATAGCATCTCTATGGAAAGAAGGGTGGGAGTTGTCTAGAGGTTTTTATGCTAGTACAACCATGTGGGAGGATTTTTTTGAGGCTTTTTTAGACCGTTTCTTTCCTCAAGTGTTGAAGAAAGCGAAAGCAAAAGAGTTGGTAAAATTGAAGCAAGGAAGAATAAGAATTCAAGATTATTCCTCAAAATTCCATCAATTGTCTTAGTATGCTCCCGAGATGGTTTCAAACATGAGGGCTAGGATGCAAAAGATTATTTTGAGATTTTTCCATGATTAGTCCTTGAGAGAAAGGCGACCATTAATTGAAAACATGGACATCTCTAGGCTTATTATGTATATTCAATGAGTGGAAGAAGAGAAAAAGAAGCTAGTTGAGTTTAGTGAAAAGCAAGGCAAGAAATTTAGAACTTCTGAGCAAAGTAGTAGAGATGGGGCCAAGTGGCAACAAAAGAAGTAGGGGAGTTTGAGTTCTTTCTCCTCGGCTAGCATTCGCTCTCCTTACCCCAAGTCATCAGGTGATTATTGATGATATTTGAGTGGCGTGTTTTGGGTACAATGTGCCTAATTTTAGGCTAGTAGTACCCAGTAGGCTCCACCCTACCCTCTTTTCAGATTTTGTGGTCAGAGTCTTAGTGAGTGCCCCTCTCTAGCCGCCTCTTGGGCTAATAGGGGCTCTTATTGCTACTTTATTTACTCCCACACCAAAGGGTGCCATGTCTGCTTTTGCTTCTGCTTTTAGCACCGGCATTGGCTGAAACCACATGTATGCACTAGTTACTTTCCAGTATTCTTAGGCATCTCCCGATGTTATCATGGGTATGTTGAGGATTTTATCTCATGATATCTATTGTTTGCTTGATCTAGGGTCTACACTTTCTAATGTGACCCGTATATGGTTGTGCATCATAATTTTGGTGCCGAGAGTCTATCGGTCCCTTTTCTAATTCTACCTAAATAGGAGATCCTATGATTGCTAGAATAGTCTATATGGGGTATGTTGTATCTGTTGGTGGTAGAGATACTTTTATAGATTTGATAGAATTGGTCATGGTCGATTATGATGTCATTCTGGGAATAGATTGGTTGCACTCTTGCTATGCTACCTTAGATTGTCGGACCTGTAAGGTCATGTTCAAATTCTCAAATAATTCAGTCATTATATGGGAAGGTGGTTCTTTAGTTCCTAAGAAAATGTTCATTCCTTATCTTAAAGCCTAAAAGTTGATTTCAAAGGGGTTTTTGTATCATTTGGTCCGAGTTAAAGATTCTAACTCGGTAGTGCCTTGTCTAGAATTTGTTCCCATAGTTAATGAGTTTGTCGAGATATTTCTCGATGATCTTTTCTGTTTTTCTCCCGATAGGGAAATTAATTTTAGGATTGATTTTGTTCTAGACAGTCATTAGATTTCCATCCCTCCTTATAGAATGGCTCTGACGTAGCTAAAGAAACTTAAAGTCCAATTCAAGGACCTCTTAGGTAAAGGTTTTGTCTGTCCCAGTATGTCTCCTTGGGGTGCTCCTATGTGTTTTGTACACAAGAAGGATGGTTCCCTTTGTTTGTACATTGATTATCGTCAGTTCAACAAACTGATAGTAAATAATAAATATACTCTTCCTAGGATAAATGATTTATTTGTCTACTTCAGGGTGAGATGTGTTTCTCTAAGATTGATCTTATATTGGGTTATAATCAGCTTAAAATTAGGGATGCGGATTTCCCTAAGACTGCGTTAAGAACCTTGTATGATCACTATAAGTTTCTTGTCATGTCTTTTGGGTTGACCAATGCCCTAACAACATTCATGAATTTGATGAATATGATCTTCCATCCATTTTTGGGCATTTTTGTTATTGTCTTTATTAATGACATCTTAGTACATTCAAAGAGTGAGGTGGATCATGTCGATCATTTCAGTGCAGTGTTGCAAACTTTGAAGGATCATCGTTTGTATGTCAAGTTCTCCAAGTGTGAGTTTTGGTTGAAAGTTGTAGCTTTTTTTGGTCATGTTATCTCTAGTAAAGGGATCATAGTAGATCCCCAAAAGGTTACAGTGGTTAAGAAGTCGCCTATACCTATGACTCCAATCGACATTTAGAGCTTTTTGGGTCTAGCCGGTTACTATAGAAGATTTGTAGAGAGTTTCTCTAATATAGCTTCCCCATTGACCAAGTTGACCAAAAAGAAGGTCAAGTTCTTATGTTCGGATGTGTGTGAGGTAGTTTTGAGAAGTTGAAAGATAAATTGATTTGGGCTCCGATTTTGACCTTGCTCGAGGGTAATGATGGTTTTGTAGTAGATTTTGATGCATCTTGGGTTGGTATAAGTTGCGTGTTGATACAACATGGTAGGGCGGTGGCCTATGCTTCTAGGAAATTGAAAGTTTATGAGAAGAACTACCCTACTCACGACTTAGAGTTGTTAGCCATGGTTTTTGCTTTAAAATTTGGCGACATTATCTTTATGGGGTTCATGTTGACATCTTTTCCGATCATAAGAGTCTTCAGTATGTGTTTACTCAAAAGGAGTTGAATCTTCGTCAAAGGAGGTGGCTTAAGATATTGAAAGACTGTGATATAAGTTTTCATTACAACCTCGATAAAGATAATGTAGTCATCGATACTCTTGGTAGATTCTCCATAATAAGTTTGGCCCGTGTGGATAAGGATAAACAGAATTTGGTGAAGGACATTAACCGTTTGGCCAATCTCAGAGTTTGACTTGCACACTCCAAGGATGGTGTTGTATTTGTGCATCCGGTATCCTAGTCATCTCTTGTTGTTAAGATAAAGTAAAAGAAAGTATTGGACCCCGACTTGATGAAGATCAAGAGTAATATGGGTCAACCCAAAGTTGCGGACTTTGTGATTGGTGATGTTGGTATCTTGAGATACCAAGGTAGACTATGTGCTCTCGACGTCGATCGATTAAGGAAAAGGGTCATGGCCAAGGATCATGAATCCCGTTATGGTATTCACCCTAATCCTTAAAGATGTATCATAATCTTAGATAGGTCTATTAATGGGGTAATATGAAATGATATGTGGCTAGTTATGTGGCCAAGTGTATGGTGTGCCAACAAGTGAAAATTGAGCACATGAAGTCGGGGGGCTTGTATCAAGAGGTTCCATTACCCGAATTGTAGTGGGAGGCAATTAATATGGATTTTGTTACCGGTCTTCCTCGATCACAGAATAAATGTGATTGTATTTGGGTCATTCTTGATAGAATGACCAAGTCCGATCACTTTAGTCCCATGAGAACTAATTACTCAGTGGAAGATTATGCTAAGTTGTATCTTGCAGAGATCGTGAAGTTGCATGGTGCTCCCATTTTGATCATCTAGGATCGTGGTCTTTCTTTTTCATCTTACTTCTGGAAGTCATTCCAAAAAGGTTTGGGTACTAGAGTATGCCTTAGTACAGCTTTCCACCCGTAAACGGATGGGCAAGCGGAGAGGATGATCTAAACACTGGAGGATATGTTGTGGTCTTGTGTGATTGATTACAGTGGTAGTTGGTATGACCCTTTGCCTTTAATTAAGTTCGCCTATAATAATAGCTACCACTTTATCATTGTCATGGCCCTTGTTAAAGAATTGTAAGGTAAGAGATATTGATCCCCTATTGGGTGGTACGAGGTTGGTGAGGGTAATTTGCTTGGCCTCGATTTAGTTCACCAAGCCTTAGACAAGGTGAAGGTGATTTGTTATAGATTTAAAACCTCTCAAAGTCACCAAAAATCCTATGCGAATGTGAAGCATAGGGACTTAGAGTTTAGTGTTGGAGATTGGGTATTCTTAAAAGTGCCTCCCTGGTTACTGTGTTGCTTGCTTTGTAAAAAAATAGGGCCTTCCATTTAGTATCAAAATTTGATATGCCCAAATTACAACTCTCTTTGAAGAGTGCAATCGGTCATTGTCAAATATATACCCTAACTAGGTTGGGGTCAAATCCCACATGGAATATGGTGTTAATTAAGTTGTATGCGGATTGGTTGACTTTTAATCATTTGTTTCCGTAAAAAAAGGGGGGGTTTGATTCTGTTCACAAATTTGTAGTTTCAGTTTAAACAAAATGTGATACATCTAGTAGTACTTGAATTCTGAGATATAGCAAGCTAAGGTTATGTTCAACTTGTAGTTTTCAATACTTTCTAACAATGGGTGTTAAGAATTCATTCATGTATTATACTTATAGAGAAATGTATTCAATAACTTAATCCAAGTGTTCCTCAACCATCAAGGACTATTTAACTTTAGTTCCCTCGAGTCAAATGTTTTTACACAATTATACGAAATTTCAAAGTTTTTAATCCTATTAGGGCATTAACGTATGAAATAGAGGTTGGAAACCCTATTCTCTTGTCATTACTCTATTTTCCAAATATTTACCTTTCTATCAAACAAGTTGTGTTTTGATGTCACATTCTCTATGTTTGCAACCATGAAGTTCAAGATAAATGAAGAGAGTATGATATAAGTAAATCAATGCATAATGAATTTAAAATCCATAGTAATAGATTATATATTACAAGGCTTTGGTAACCCTAACTAATAAACTTAGTACTCATGAACAAAACGGAAATCACAATAGTAATATTAATCATACTAAAAGGTAAAAGGATCTTGGTATAGATGTTCGTGAATAAGATGAATTCGTTCCCTTCTTGTGCTAAGCCGCCAATCTCTGTTCAAAAAAATACAGAATAATACGTGAATTGTCAGCTTGGGGTATTTTTAGTAACTTTTCGCTCAAATTGTATTCTAAGTCCATAGACTAAATTTAAATGACAAAATGGTCTAGGACGTAGTTTTTAGGCGCCACATTTCATCCCATATGCTACTTTTTCTTGTGTTCAATGCCATCCACAATCCATGGTACCTTTATGTCTCCCTCTACCTCATTTACTCCTAAAATCATGCTAATTATATTGGTTAGCTCAATTACATAAAAAGTAGAATAGAAACATAAGGAACAAAACACTTTGTTCTCAAAACTCAACTAAAAAATGGGTAAATTATTGCGCTTATGTGTATAAATACACCCAAGATCACCGCCCCACACTTAAAGCTTTGTTCGTCTTCATACAACTTATCCATTTATGCATACTACACAAGACCTAACCCCGACAAAGGAAATGAAAGATATTCAAATTTGGCTCACACAATAATTATGAACAAAAAGTAGATTCATGAATAATTACTAGAAATGACCTATCCTCAATAATAGACTCGTTATG
>NC_061113.1:166684123-166712444 GCF_002878395.1 Capsicum annuum
CATAACTCAAAGGTTACCCATAATCACTCACAATAATTCAATTTCAACGAGATGGGTATAAGTATCAAATTGCACTCACTATCGCAAAGAACTCTCAAATAACAACTAATGACCATATGTTTGCCCTTAGTGTAGTGCTCTTTTAATATCAAAATGTTATGATTAGGATCAAATAGGTCTTTTATGGGTTGTAATGCGGGCTAAGGGATGGGTAGGAACTATTTTGGCTAGTAATAGTGACTATCTTTCCTAAGCGCTTTAATACACTACATTATACAATTAAGACCAATCTCTAAAAACCAATTTTCACCTCAACTACCTTCACAAATTTGTTTTTCACCCCATCTTATTCAGCTCAATCACATAACTTATGAAGGGAGTATTTTCTATGCTAACATTATTCAACTTTGAACAATAATTTCTTTCTCTATTTTTTTATATCTCCCAATAGCACATCAAAATTTGTTTTACACACCAATAACTATAATCTCGGGTTTCACTTTCACCTTTTCCCTTTAATTTTCAAACTACATACTCAATAAAAAAAATTCTTAAGCACTTAGGAGTTTTGGATCATGTTCAAGTCAATGAAAGAAGGGTTTAGGCTACAAATAAAGTTACCAAAGGACAAGTTAAAGGCTCAACGGGGTTAGCTAAGATTATACACAAAGGTAGGTAAAAAGAAGGTATGAAAAATGGTAGTCATAGAAATGACTAGATCATCTCCTAAACTCATAATATTTATTTTGCTTTGCACACACACCAGGCAAGTTCTAGCGTAAATTCCAATAAGAAATATACAAATAGTCTTACACACTCATGGAACATGGTCAACTTAGTTAGGATCTTTAAAAATTCTCAACCCAATAATCAAATGAATTCAAATCCAGGCAACAATCGCAACAATAGTTACAACTAGATCCTAGGTGTTTCAAAAATAAAGATCCATCACATACTTATGCTATAATGATATGTTATCCACAAGAACATTTACATACAATATCATAAGGGATTCAATTTATAAACGCCTACAAATGACTAATTTTATCTTAAGGCGGTCGTCATCCATCCATTATAGAGAAAAACACCTAACTATGGCTAAATCAAACATACATATAAAAACAAACAAAACAATTAATCCTATCAAAGAAGTATACTAAGGAAAAGTCACTATTTTTTACAAAGAAAGCAACACAGTAACCAGCCATCCCAGACTAAAGTGAAGCACTGTCCCCAGTGCAAATAACAAAATAAAGAACCTGGCTAGTAGTACTACTCCTCTACATCAGGAGTCATACCATCTGCCTCGGAATCATTATCAGAGTCATCCTTACTAGACCCGACCTCTATGTCAGAATGTATTAGCCTCATATCCTCATAAGTCTGTGCATCATCATCCACTACCTTCTAAAAAGTAGGACATACTCCATACATAGCTCTTGCATGCTCATTAAGTGGATAATTATAGTCCAACTGACGTAGCTCCACAAAAGTAGACACATGACCTTCACTCATTTTAGTGAACTTTGTCATGATATATAGATGGTGAAAAAAGCTCTCATCTCGTGCATGACTTTCTAAAGTACTATGAGCGAGACCTCGGATTGTATCTGTATCCTTAACCTATGTGACATACACTTATTTCGGGTTTTGTGAAAGCTTGTGATCAACTGGATCTTCCTCAATCCTATTTTTTTCAAGATGATGGTAAACAAGCTTTTGAAACTGAATCTATTTATATGAATTTCAGTCACCAAAGCAAACCACTAGACATACCCAATCACGAGAGATTTAGGTGAATTGTATTCCTGGAATCATGTAAGCATTGACTATCCTTAGCCAGATACGTGTTTCCATATTCAGAAAAGCATATAAAAAAGTTTTGTGATTGCCTTTGACTTTGTAATAAAACCTCTAAGCCGTGGAACATGAACCACAAAATGTATGTCTGATAGCTCTATATGGAGGCCTCTATAAATTTCCTTCAGCCTGGAGTGGTCAACCTCCGGAATACCAATGTTTTAGTTCAATAACACGAATGTTTCGAAACCAATTTGCATAAAATTCACTAACCCAATCCAGATAACATTCACACATATTTTAAAAAATGAAGTAAAGCTTTAATTGAGTGATCCTGGAAAAAATACCAGGGCAGTGCCTCACCAAAATCTCTCTATGGATGAGCTCTATAGGTAATTATCGAAGTGCTTGGTTGTCCTTGTACCACTGATCATCTACTTCTCAGTCCATTTGATTCCAAATATGTGTCGATGCCCTGAAGAGAGGATGACACTGCCCGATTAGTTTTAGAGGATTTCCCTACTCGTGACCTTTTCTGCCTCTTTTGGGATATAGTTATAATTTCCTTGCTTGTGTGTACTTTGGGAGCCATTTTCCGGTATTCATCATAACATCCACCTTAGCCACACATAATGAATCTAACTACAATTAAGATAAGGGTGGTGAAGTCATCACCCTACTACACTTAATTTGTTAGTATAAACCAATTAAGTGTTATTTTCAGGTACTTAGACTTTGCCGACATACACTTTGACTTTGTGCACCAACATTATCCACAATATAATTCACACTCCAGTTAATAATTTCACTCCACAAACCTCTTAAATTCTACAATAATTTGTTATTCAAGTTAGCACATAACACCAAATTATTGTTCAAAATCAGTCCATTCAAGCCCTTAATTCAACCAATCTATCTCAATGAAATCATTATTGAACAAAATCATGCCTTAAAGCTTCAACACATCAATACTCACAAGACACCATTACTTACAAACAAATCAACCAACACCATGTTTATAGGTAAATTAATATATGAATTAATATCCACAAAACTAAAGTGTGTTATTCATGAATAATTTAATCACACCTAAAAGCATAAAGAACTACAACAATGGTGTTTCTAACAAAAATAGTGTTCATCTTTCCAAGATGATGAAGAATTTAATTTGACATAGCCATGGAAAGAACTCAACCATAATCCATGTAAATTTAACTAAAAACTACAAAATAAAGTCATAATAATTCAAGGTTAAGAAAAGAAAATTTTACCTTAAAAAGAAAAGATTGAGGAAAGAAAGGGAATGTTCTTGGGATTTGTGTTTAGAGAAGAAGCTTTTAAGGTAAAGGGGTATTGGTTATCAGCTTTGGGGCTGAACTAGATGGGAATTTGGGGTTATAGAGTGTGGGAGTTATTCACAAAAGAGGAAATTGGGTCGGGTTAACCTGATTTGAGGTTGGGTATTGTGTTAGACTTGGGTTGCTAGACGGAACATAAGGTATCACATAGTTTAGGTAGTGGAGGTTTGTGGTGTGGTAGGCGCCTCTTTAACTTTTTCCTAAATTTTCTTAGAATCCGCATAGGCAATCGCCTACTTAGCCTTAGGCGTCGCAATATGTATTGCCTAACTAATGTAGTGGGGGTATGTGGTGTGATGGGCGTCGTCTAAAATGTTGCCTAAATTAGCTTGGGCACCACACACACTATCACCTAATTTAGGCAGTGAGCATATGACGTGTGGTAGGCACCGCATTTTCCATGGGCTACTTAATCTTGGGTGCCCCACAACCCATAAAACAATGTTCTTGGGTGTCATACACCCCATAGCCTATATGAGGTAGTGTTGTCATGTCATGAGGTTCCATTGTTCCAATATTAACTCTTTCTAGATCCCACCTTTTATCAATTTAATTTACCTGTAAAGTGCCTTATACTCAAAATCTTACCACATCCGATGTGACTCAATTCTAAACTGAATTCGGTACCTATCACCTCCTTAGTACTTCATATACCTACACTTTATTAAAAAAACTAAAATTGATTAAAGGATGGGTTTTCTTCCACCAGGCACCATAGTTTTGGTCATGGCTCAACTTTTTTCTTGTTAACATGATAAAATCAAAATAAAATCATAGGTTGTCTCCCATTCCTGATTTAACATTGTGGCACGACTCGATTATCTTGACTACTTAGAATTTGTCAAGATACATTGATGATTCCATTTTTACCTCATTTATTGGACCAAGGTATTGATTAATCTGGTGTCCACTGACCTTGAATTTGCTCCCATCCTTATTATCCAATTCAACTACTCTAAATGAGTAGATTTATGTGACTTTGAAGGGCCCAGACTATTTAAATTTTAGCTTGTAAAGAGATTGATCCTTGAGTTGAAGAGCAACACCCAATTACCAATCTGAAAGTCCCGCTTCTTGATTCTTTGATCATGGTATTAATTCATTCTCTCTTTATATAAGTCAGCCCTTTCATACGTATTGGGATTGAGTTCATCATCTCACTCAGCTACCCTAATCTAAATTCTGTTGCTTCTGTACAATCCAAGTTCAACTGCTTGAGTGCCAACAAAGCTTTATATTCCATCTTAATCAAAAGATGGAATGCCTTGCAAAACACCAACTAATATGGTGACATCCCAATGGGTGTATTAAAATCTATTTAATATACCCACAAAGCTTCATGGAGCTTTAGCGACCAGTCATTCTTGTTTGCATTTACTGTCTTGGCTAAAACTACCTTGATCTCCATATTTGAAACCTCTACTTGCCCACTAGTTTGTGAGTGATATGGAGTGGCCACTTTGTGTTACTTCATACCATACTTTATCAATAGCATTAGAAATATCTTGTTGCAAAAGTGAGATCCCCTATTGCTTATGATTGTCTGAGGCACCCCAAAGCGTGAGAAGATATTCTACTTCAAGAATGCAACCACCCTTTTACCTTCATTGTCAGATAAAGCAACAACCTCAACCCACTTGGACACATAGTCCACAGCTACTAAGATATACTTAATGTCATAGGAGCTCATGAATGGTCCCATGAAGTCAATACCCCAGACATCAAATAATTCAACCTCCATCTCCTTTGCTATTAACATTTTATGATATTTTGAGATTGAACCTTTACTTTGGCATAGGTATCATTTCTTCACAAATTCATAATCATCCTTAAAGAGTGTTGGCTAGTAGTAAACACTTTGCCATCCTTTCTCGCTGTATGATCACCTGCTTGATGTCCCCCAACTGGGGAGTGTTGCAAGTTTCCAGAATCCTTCGCATATCAACTTCCAAGATGCACCTTATGATGATGTTTTCTTTACAATGTATGAACAAGTAGGGATTATCCCAGTAGTATCTAGCAACATCATGAAGAAATTTTTTGTTCTAATGGAATGATAAGTCCTCTAGAATAATGTTAGTAACAACAAAGTTAGCGAAGTCGGTATACTGAGTCACTATTTCAAGAGCAGTTACTAAAATTTGTTCATCTAGAAAACCATCATTAATATCAAGCATCTCTATAGTGCACTATTCTTTCTCTAGTCAAGATAGGTAATCCACGACGTAATTTTCACATCCCTTTTGGTTTTTGACTTTAAAGTAAAATTCCTATAGTAATAATACCCATCTAAAGAGCCTCAATTTGGTATCTTTCTTTCCCATTAGATATCTCAAGGCGGAATGGTTAGAGTGGACCACTACCTTGGCCCCCAACCAATAAGCACGGAACTTTTCAAATGTATAAACTACTTCTAGAAGCTCCTACTTGGTGGCTTTGTAATTTTTCTATGCCCCATTGAATGCTTTTCTAGCATAATATATGGGATTAAATAGCTTCTCTTTCTTATGACCAAGAATAGAACCAAGTGCCACCCGCTCGCATCACATGTTATTCTTAAGGGCTTAGACTAATTCGTAGCAACAATGAGAAGAGCAGCAATCAACTTCTCCTAAAGTCATTGGAATGCCTCCATACAATTATCATCAAAAAAAACTTGGTCTCCTTCACCAATAATTTTCAAAGTGGATTTGCAATTTTGTAGAAGTCCTTTATAAACCTCCGATAGAATCCTGTGTGGCCTAGAAAACTACGAACTCCTTTCACCGAGATAGGAAGAGGTATTTTTTACTAACTTTTACCTCTGCTCTATCAAATTCAATCCCCTTAGCTGAAATTTGATGTCCAAGCACTATGCCTTCCTTTACTATGAAAAGGAATTTCTCCCAATTCCGCATAAGATCGTATTCTACACATCTCTATAGTGCTCTACTTAAATTTACCATGCATAATTCAAATAATTTGCCCACTATGGAGAAGTCATCCATGAATGCTTCCAAAGAGTCTTCAACTATATCTGAGAAAATTGACATCATGCACCTTTGGAACGTGGCTGGTGCATTGCATAATTTGAACGGCATTCGCTGGAATGCAAAAGCTCTATATGGGCATGTGAAGGTCATTTTCTCTTGATCCTCAAGGGCAGTCGAGATTTGATGGTATCCCGAATACCCATCAAAGAAGAAATTTTAATCCTTTCCTGCCAATAGATCATGAATTTTATCCATGAAGGGCATTGGGAAGTGATCTTTTAGCGTCCACAAATTGAACTTCCTGTAGTCCATACACACTCGCCACCCAGTTATTGGCCTAAGAGAAATCAACTAATTTTTTTCATTTGCTACATGGTCATGCCTCCTTTCTTAGGCACACAATGTACTGGACTAACCTATTTTCTTTCAGAGATCGGGTACACTACCCCTGCATCAATCCACTTTATGATCACTTTTTTCACCACTCTTGTATTGATGGGTTTACCCTATGCTGATGCTCAATTATAGGTATGCATTATTCCTCCAGTGGGATCTTATGTATGCAAATACCCATTGGAATACCTATAATGTCGGCAATCATCCACCCAATAGCCCTTTTGTATCCCCCTCAACACAGAAATAAGAGCCTGAACTTACTGCTCTGCCCAATATGCTGCAATAATAACTGGTAAGGTGTTTTCATTGCCTATAAATGCATACCATAAATGGCTTGGAAGCTCTTCAGTTCCAACACCGGTGGTTCCATTATAGAAGGCTTGGCTAGTGGTGTTGGATAATTTTTTAAGGGATGATTTTTTAAGTCCAAGTCCAAATTCTTGGGGGCATAAGAATATGGACAAATCTGTGTTAATGCACACATAGTCTCGTCATACTCTTTGATTTCCTTACTATGAAAGTTCATCAATATTGCAGCCAATGTCTTAACTAAAAATCTCCCCTCAACTGGTACTTCTTATTCATAATCATAGAATACATAAATGATTGAAAAAACACTAATCTTCTTATACTGCTTCATTAATTGACAGACATCAAAACTTACCTCTTCATCATTAAGCCTAAATTTTAGCACATTAGTCTGCAAGTCAATTAATACACTTCTGGATGACAAGAATGGTCTACCCAAGATTATGGGTACCTCAAAATCCATCTCATAATCCAAGATTACAAAGTCTGCTGGGAAAATAAAGTTGGCCACCTTACTAAGAACATCATAAAGAATCCCAACCGACCTTTTCATCGATCTATCTACCATTGGAAGCTTCATATTGGTGGGTGTAGGATCTCCCAAACCTAGCTTCTTGAAAACCAGCAATCGCATAAGACTTATAATTTCCCCAAGATCACAAAAGGCCTTTGCAAAATTTAACGATCTGATGTCACGTAGAATAGTGAATGCTCCTAGATCTGCCTTCTTCTGCACTAAAGATCTTGTAAAATTAGTGCTACAACGGTGAAGATTATTCACTGGTTTATAGCACATAGTCCTCTTCTTTTTTAAAATATCTTTCATAAACTTAGCATAGCCGGGCATTTGTTCTAACACCTTAACTAAAGGCACGTCTATTGTCAACTATTTAAGCATGGCCATAAATTTTCTAAATTTAGTGTCATCTACCTTGCTCTATAATTGGTGCATGAATAAAGAAGGTAAATTAGTATACTTGTCATAGCCTTCTCTCCTTCCTTTCCTTTTTCTTTCTCTAACTCATCACCTATTTTTATTTAGACAGATCCCTCACCTTTTTAGCTTTTCAAACTCTACTGGATATTCTCCATCTGCTTATGCTTCTAAGTCCACGACATCATTTAACATAGTTTTGCCAAAATAAAGGTCTGGTAACACTTTACAACTTTTAATGGTAATAGCAATGCATCAGTTATCATTTCTCGGGTTTTGCACAGTATCACTAGAGGGGAGTGAGACTATCCGAGAGAAGGTTGGTGTGACTTCAGTGGAGTGCAAGATGCGGGAAGCCCGATTGAGATGGTTCGGACACGTGAAGAGGAGGGGCATGGATGCCCCGGTCCGTAGGTGTGAGAGGCTAGCGTTGGATGGTTTTTGGCGGGGTAGGGGTAGGCCGAAGAAGTACTGGGGTGAGGTGATTAGGCGGGATATGGAGCAGTTATAGCTCACCGAGGACATGACCCTAGATAGAAAGGTTTGGAGGACGCGAATTAGGGCAGAGGACTAGGGCCAGTTTGGGTCACTAGTGTAGGGAATTACTTGGTGGGGGTTTTATTCCTGTTATGATTCCGTGTTCCGTGTTCCATGTTTTATTATGAATCTGTGTGCTTTTCTCTGCTTTTCTCTGTTTTATATTACTTATGGGTGCCGTATTTATGTTATGTAATCTGTTTCTGTGCTTTACTATGTGTTTGTGTGATATCTCGTGCCTTGAGTCGGGGGTCTATCGGAAATAGCCTTTCTACTTCTTTAGAGGTAGACGTATGGACTGCGTATATCTTACCTCCCCCAGACCCCACTAGGTGGGAATACACTGGGTTTGTTGTTGTTGTTGCACAGTATCACTAGGCAATGATCCTCTCTCCCTATGATTGAACATTGTCGACAACTAATTCATCTATTTCTCCAATTATTTAATAGATGTGGAATGTAAGTTAACTAATTGACTTATCATCAACAAGTCACCTTTCATCTCCCTGACTTTAGCATTTATTGATTCCATTCCTTTTAAAAATTTATCCATCATATCCTACATAAATATTTTCCCAGAAATAGTCACAGCAGTGTTATGACTCCCAGGTGGTATATACAAACCACTCTTATCGGTCTTGTTCTTCCAGATGCCATGGTCATGGTCTTTATAACTAGCCTTGGCATAGTAAGTCTGACCTTGATTACTTTGGGTATTACCTCAAGAGCCCCTCTAATTATTCAAATAGTTTGTTTTTTCCTCAAAATCTAATTTAGCTCTTCTACTATGTGACCCTACAGGTTTTACCTTTTCTACCTTCCTTGATAGCAAATGTTTTGTAAGTAAATCTATATGTGTCTTTATGTAATCTATGTCCTGATCACATACCTCTTCTCTCCTACACTCTTCTACTGACATTACACTAGACCCAGTATTGTTGGATACCTCAAAATACCTGGTATGCAAGTTCTACTTGTCTTACTCATTCTTTCTAATATCTCTAAAACCTTAATAAATGTGAGCTTCATAAAAACTCCTCCGACAGCACTATTTATATTTGACTTTGTTAGCGAATTCAAATCTCTGTAGAATGTTTCCATCAAGTGTTCATCAGTCATCTTGTGGTTTGGGCATATAGTCAACTTCTTTTTAAACCTCACCTAAGTTTTATGCTGATCTTTATTAGACAGTTGCCTAAAGTTTCTAATCGCATCCCGCAACTGTAATATTCTGAAAGGCAGAAAGAAGCTTTCTTGGAAAGTTATTTTTAGTTGCCTCCTATTTAATATATAATCAAGTGCCAACCTATTGATCCACCAAGTTGCCTCCCGAGATAGAGACAATGGAAATAAGCTTATGAGAATGGCATTCTCCCCTACTCTAAGATTATTAAATGACTTACAAATGTTGATGAAATTCACCAAATATAGATTTAGATAATCAGTAGGTAATCTATCAAAGAGTCCTCTTAAGTCAAGTAGTTGGATCATTGTACTGGTGATATTAAATTTTACCTTAGGACCTAGTGGTGGTGAAATGCTAGCCCCTGTAGCTCCAGCTCAACCAAAATCAACATCATCCTTATCATCTAGGGTAAAATACACTGTAGGTTGTTGGTGCATCCTACCCCTAGATTATCAATTTCTATTTGTTGGTACAATATTGTGATACCCCAAAGTTTCCTAACTAAATTTTTTGTCCCAAGAATATCAAGTGTTAGATTCTAAACTAAATGATGTTTATTCCATGAGGAATTTTCAACATTTTCATATTTTATCATATGGAAAATTCAATAATCTTTCCATCAATATAAAATTTGCCAAAATCCAATAAATAGGTAAGAAGTTATAACTATTTTAAGTTCTCGTCATAAAATAGCGCCATATTAGTCAGTGGCGCGCCGCGCCATAGGAGAAAATCCCAATTCTGAAATTTAAGTAAGGTTCCATAATAGTGGTGCATCACGCCAAACTTCTAGGTCCCAAATAAAGTGGCAGCGGGATGGCTCCGTGTCGCTCTATCCCTTAATTTCCCAATTGTCAAATTTCAGTGACATGACGCAATAGCGTCGCGTCGTACTAGGAGTCTGATTCAGGAAAATTTCACTGAAATTAAAAGACACATCCATTGTTAAAAGGTTCAATTTCCCACCCCTATTTAAGCCCTTTAACACGAGATTTAGCAATTTGGAACCCAAAATATACTAGTTTCTCTTAATTTTCTCTCAAGAACAAGCTACGATTTTAATTAGGGATTCAATTTCATGAAAGTCTCTCCATCAATCTTTCCTAAATCAAGAACTAAGTTATGTCATGTGTTGATTCATGGATCTCTCTCACCCATGAAGGTCAAAAATCTCTTTGCAAAATCTAAGATTTGGGTATTTATTAATGTTTATGATTCAAATTGAATAATTCATGTTCATGATGTTGTGTGGTTTTGATTCATATTTTAAATTATGTATTCCAATGATTGACCCTAGTATGTGATGATTTGTAAAATAATTATGATAAACCTCCTTCAATTTATAATTTGATTGATGCATCCTTGATTATTACATATGTTGATGATTGTATAACCAAAGCATGCTCCCCACATGTTTGATTAAATGCCAATATGAAGGAAAAATGCCATACTAATATGATATTATGAAATCACCATTCATGTATAAGTTATGTATGTCAAGAGTTTGATGAAATATCTTAGTCAATGGATTATATATTGTTGATTTTAGTCATGTATTCAAGAATGTCATTCTTTTTCAGTTTTCTTCTATCGAGTCCCGAGGGTACTTGTACCCAAAAAATATAGTTGTGTCCCTAGAGTCTGTGTCATATTTTCACGATATCCTTAGTCAATCCATGATCCATAAAACTCAATCAGTCATGTTACTCAGGAAAGCTTAGTAATGTAGTAATATAATTACTATTCCACAGTCAACGGAACTTAGTTAATTCAGTCCAGTTTAGTTCAGTAATCTATGATCAGTGTCTATTTAGATGGGAGTAGAAATTAGCATCGAGTGAACCCAAGGATGGGAACACACACTATCAGATGAGGGTGTGATTCTTTGAAGTCATCCTTGCATTTAAGAACTATGTAGCCAGCATAGGTTGAGATATCAACACTGTCAGATGAGGGTTGATGAGGTGGATAAGAACTTTTAGATGAGGGACTCTCCATTCTCTTTTGGGGACATAATCAGATAAGGGTCACTCACAGCTTGTCCTTAACAGTGGTGCAGTATTGACACCCTTCCAATTAGGGTTATAGATTAAACCCCAACTCATCCATAATAACATATTAGGGGCATGTCGGTTAGATAACTACTTCCTATAGTTTCAGTTATAGAATCAGGACTGTTAGATACAACCATTCAGTCTCAGTAACAAAATTCAAGTAGTTCTATAGAATTTAGCATAGTCAGATATAGTCAACTCAGATACAGTACAGAATTTAGCTAGTTCCATCAGATTTAGGGCTGTAAGATATAGTCACTCATGTCATCAGTTATATCAGTCATCAGAATTTAGTTATCAGTAAATTCAAGCTATCACGATCTCAGATATAGTTACTATGTATTTATGCATATATTCTCACATTCATATTTATCAGTTAGCCAGTATAGTTCATGCATATAAACCCCATGCATTCAGCCTACCTTCCATGCATACCAGTATATTCAAAGTACTAACACATTTGCGCTATAGTGTCTTATACCATGCTCTCTGGTGGTATGGGACACCGTTATTTCTTTACTTTATGCACTAGTTGGTGTATGGCCACCATCTTTGAACTTGTGTTTGCTTGTGATTGCATTTGTGTTGCTTTATAACTTTGAATCTCTTATTTCTTATGCATAATGGTATTGGCATATGTTGATGCCTTATGTTATATTGTTATTCCAATATTTAACGCTTGTGATATACTGCTATAATTGTATGCGTTGATACCTTATGTTATATTCTGATTTCGATATTTCATGCTTGTTATGTAAGTGATATTGACATATATTGATATTGTATGTTACACTGTTATTCTAAATGTTTTACTTATTATATACAGTGATGATAGAGATAATTCAGGTTCGATTTTGTACCTTGACGTACTTATGATTATCTTGCATTTAATCATTCATATATCATGATTTATCCCAGTCGACCGATAATGCCTACTGAGTACCCATCGTTTGGTCTCATACTACACTTCTGTACCTTTTTTATTCAGATCTGAGTGTTAGATGTCGTCGTTGATCGTGATTCCTGATGAAATTGATTCTCGGATATAGGGTGACCTCTTGGAGTTTGAATTACCCGATTTCCTTCCATCTCCATATTCAGTCTTTAGTATTCAAGACAGATGTATTAAGTATTCTAGACTTGAAGGTGTATTAAAACTACTAGTTTCAATTATACTAGCTCTACCAGGTTTTTGGATTGGTATCTTGTATAATTATTTATCCTATCTAGAACCCATATTTTTATAATTGATTTTCCTGAAAAATTTTCCTATACTGGGACTTCTTTACTGGATTAACCCATTAAGTTATCTCTGGGCTTAGTAGTGGCTTACCTATTGGTGGGAATTGGTAGGTGCCATCATGAATCGCAAATCGGGTCATGAACTACTCTTCAACAAAGGTTTAGAAACCCTCTTGGCAAAAATATGTGCTTGTTATTCAAAGTCCACCATAAACATTTCGGGTCTCCAAGTCTTCCATAAAAGTCCTCAACTAGTCTTCATTAACTTTCCTTTTCAATGTATTCCTATTCTATCAGGAAAATTGGTCATGGACTTGAGAACCGGTAAAATGAAAAGATGGATAGTGGAGTTCGCCTAACTAGAGGAAATGCTAAATTCATAGACTGAAAGAGTTATTAGGAAGATCAATCAATTTGACAAGGAAGTTGCTAAAGTCTAATAATAGATTATGCAAGAAATAAAGAATTTTGAGCATAAAACTAAACATCCAACTGAAGGCAATGAGAAATAAAGTGTGGGACAAGCCTCACCTTCAAATGCAAGAGAAGGTCCGTAATTGAAATTTCCACCAATCCACCCATATAAGATTAAGATATGGAAGAAGCAGGAATGCCTGTACATATCTAGGATCTAGTCATTAGTCCTGTCTTTTCTATTGCCATTTTACTTTCATGTTTTCCCAAATGTAATGAAATCTAATGAGATTGAAATGAAATGAAGTTTTATCCTTACTTATTTGAACTATGTATGACCTGATTTCTACTTTATGAGATATGTAGGTAGCCTTTTGGCTCGACCACTATCCTTTAAAATCATCATCTCTCATTTTTTCCTAGGAAAGTCACATGAATTCAAGGTCATCAGATAGAGATATCCAAAGACTTAGACTTGACAAATATCATGTTAAAGACCTGATTATCTACAATCAATAGACAAATTTTTGTCTGTTAATTCTTTTCGAGCTGATACCCACCCGTGGATCAATTTACCTAATATGAAAACAACTTTACGTCTTTACTTTATGTCAGATATTTTGCATTACTTACAACTAATGGGATCGAACGTATTTTCTTTTTGAGTTGTTTTTAGTTTATATGGTAATCAAATAAGTAGAAATATATGTGATGAAAAAATTTGGTTGAACATCAATACTTCCAAGGAAAATAAAAATCCCTTCCTTGACCGTCGCTTAGTTGCTTAAGAGGAAAGAGTGAATGGTAGCAGTGTGAAAAGGCAAAGAAATTACCTCTACTTTACCAGTCATTCCCTAAATCTATAAAGCTTACAAACGATGGTTTTAAAGATGTAATAGGAACTTATTCAATGGGTGTGATTCTATTATAAAAGATTTCCCTGAGAAGACCAAGATTAAGAAAAATAAATTTGGGGAGAAGCTGTCGAACTGGACTTTCACTTAAATCATGACTCCCCGATTGATGTGGTAGATGAATGGATGAAATTTAACTTTTGAAAAATTGGTGGTAGTCTTAATGAGGCCCAAGACCTACCATTTATGTTTTATTTACCTTATTTGCACTTTTTAAGCTTTCCAAAAGGCTGAGACCTACACTAGTGTG
Organism: Capsicum annuum; assembly: GCF_002878395.1. Taxonomy (NCBI): domain Eukaryota; kingdom Viridiplantae; phylum Streptophyta; class Magnoliopsida; order Solanales; family Solanaceae; genus Capsicum; species Capsicum annuum. The sequence continues at coordinate 166,698,490 of NC_061113.1, forward strand.
GATCATAGCCAATGTGTACAATTTTTAAAAATTCAAGGAAAGCCTCTCTTATTGTGAAAATATTTGCTATCTATTTTTGTTGCATTATTTGAACACTATAATCTAACTTATGTTATTTATAATTTCCGTAATAATAAATTAAAACCTGCTAATGTCATCTCATGATAAAAGCTAAATGAACAAATAAAGGCAACTGACGATCAATGAGAAATGTATAAGAAAGAAACAATGGCCCCAGACAAATTAACAGAGGAGCTAAAAGATTTTAAGGATCATAAAAGACCCAACCTATAGGAGACTGAGGTAATTAATCTAGGTGATGATGGTGAAATCAAAGAAATAGAAAGAAACACTCAATTGACAGAAGCACAGAAAAGATAACTCATCAGGTTGCTTACAGATTACATTAATATATTTGCTTGGTCTTATGATTATATGGAAGGACTAAATACATATATCATGTTACACAAATTTCTAATTGAGACGGGGTTTAATTTTGTGAAGCAAAAGTCACGAAAATTAAAGCCAGACCTGAGTCTGTGAATCAAGGAATAAGTAACTAAGCAAATCCAATTGAACGTACTTAATGTCACTAAGTATCCAACATGGCTAGCCAATATTGTTCCAGTACTAAAGAAGGATGAAAAGATTTGAATTTTGTCGATAATAGAGATTTGAAAAGAGTCGGTCCTAAAGATAACTTTCCATTACCCAACATCCACATTCTCATTGAAAACTACTCAAGGCATAAAATACAGTTATTCGTGGATGGTTTTGTCGAGTATCATCACATACTAATGGATGAAGATGTAGATAAAATGTCATTCATCACACCTTGGGGTATTTATAACTATAGGGTCATGCCCTTTGGCCTTAAGAATGTTGGTTCTACATATATGAGAGCCATGATAGCCATATTTCATGATATAATCCATAAGGAGATTTAAGTGAACATGGATGATGTGATTATCAAATCTTGAAAGAGTTTGGATGACTTGGCCCATCTGGGAATGTTTTTTGATCCGTTATGGAAGTATAATTTAAAGTTGAATCCCACCAAGTGTGCTACCGGTTGGGAAGTTATTGGGTTTTATGCTTAGTATAAGGGCCATTGAGCTCAACCTTTCAAAAAGTAAGGAGATCTAAGAAATCCCTCCTTCTAAGACAAAGATGGAAGCCATGAGTTTCTTAGAAAGATTGAATTGCATCAGCAGGTTCTTGGAAAGATTGAATTGCATCAGCAAGAAAATATGTTCCTAGAACTAAAAGACTCTGTTTTTTTTAGTTACCAAATAAGTAGGGGTATATTTTTGTCTTAACTGGTGATTTACTTTGTGTCGGTGTTTTTCTTAGTTAATGGTGTTTATTTCAGCTACCAGATTAGACAACATTTTCTTAGTCTTTTTATTAAGTTATTGTGTTTATCGGCCAAAGAGATTCACTTTTATGGCTTGTTCGATTTCTGTATCTTTGTTGCCTTATTCCATAATAATATGACATATTAAGAATTAGTTGGTTGAATAATTCGTATTGAATATTAAAGAACCATTCTAGTTGATTTCTTTGTTTGAGATATTTAGTAAAAGTTTTACCTTAAATTTAGATGGAATTATCCTTATATATAATCTGCCTATATCCTCTTAAAACATATAGCACAAGGTATTTCTTTTCTTTTTATTAAAATAAGCATGAAGGAGTGTATTTGATACATCTGAAAGATCAATCTAAGATGATTGAATATCTTAACCGTTCCTTAATATTGGGGGAATATCACTTGGCCTTTAGTTAATGTCTAAGTTCTAAGATCATGTGAATATTTTGCTCGCCCTACTTGCTGTGTTGAATTCTTAGTTAAACTAACCTAGTAGTTGTATCTAGTAAGGTGAGTTCATATAATTATTGACGCTCGTTTACTTTCCCATGTAGCTTTGGCAATTCCTTAATTATTTTAAACTGATTGCATTATAAAGATGTTAGAAATACTGATGGTGATTTTCCATCGATAATTTTGTTGTTATGAAATTTGTAGTCCTGTACTATCCTTACTTTTTTCTTTCTTGTTCATGACCACATCTTGAACAAGTCCAATCGGACTCCGTATTCCTTCAAATTCAATATTCGTCGAGTCAAACCCCATCAAAGTCAAAAATGGACTAATATATGAAGAAAATGGACCGATACAGTGCTAATATACACAAATATGTTGTAGTATACAGGGTATAAACAGTGGAAAACGAGTATGTGAAGTTTCTATACAGCTCGAAGACTAAAACATATGCATATATGACTATATATGGTCATATATACACTAGATATACAAAAAATGCATAGATGAAAGATTGTGATCTACAGTCAATATACACAACTTAAAGGGCTAAAAAAATAATGAAAAAGGGCCCAAAATTGGGCTGATTCCAATGGGCCAAGTCAGGGGCCCAAACCTTAAAGTTTTTCTCTTTAGTTTATTTGTATATTCCCATTTGATTACTTGTTTGTAATGAATATTGGTTAAATCAAATTAAATCCCCTATTGAATTATCACTTCTATTTTATCTTTATATTTTTCTTTCTTTATAATTCGTCACATAATCTAAATTTGAGGGTTAGTAAAACTAGTCTCTTTGTGTTTTTTTTGAGAATAAGTCTTTGAGAATAAAATGATACTTTATTTTACTTGATTTAAAAGAAAATTCTCATCAACTAAAAATCAATTTTCTTTGTAAAAAATAATCCATTTTCACTAATTAGTTAAATTTCAATGATATTTGTAAAGATAAAATTTAAGTTATCAATAACAATATTCAAAATTACTTTTTTAATTATTATTATTATTATTTAAAAATAACTTTCTCCTTAAATCGATAAATGAATCGGGTTTAGTTCAACCTTCTTTAAAGAAAATTTCTTTAAGATAAATAGTACTAATTTTCACTTGAATAAATAAATGTCATCTTAGGTCTTCAAGTATTTAAATGAATAATCTCTTGAATTAAAGTCAATATTTTTTATATAAAATTAAATCTTTGTGAAAATTAGCCACATTTTACTTAGTCAAATTATGTTTTGATAAAGAATTTTAAAAAGACGCTTCTAAGTGACATAAAAGCCTTCTTAAGGTGTTAATTGAACCCTTACTCAGTTTCTCTCATTTCAAAGAGTTATTTTTGTTTTTGAGTCTTTGAAATTTGTGGTAGTTTTATTGATATTTTTTATAAAAATCAAGTGGCGACTCTGTAATTTTTTTTAAATTATTTTAAATTTTTTAATGAATTAAAAAAAAGATCAAAACAATTTTCTTTAAAGTAAAATCTGAGAAAGGATAAAATGTAAATGACACTTGGTTTCTTAAGATATGGCCCCTTAAGTGACCCAGTCTTCGCTTAAGCAATGTCTAGGTGGTTTAAATATCTTTTTTCCTTGATTTTTCACCATTTTTAACACTTGGAGGTTTGGGTTTTATAGTTTTTGGGAAATTTCATAAATTTTCAATAATTGGGTAAGCTCCCAATCCTATTTCAAGTTTTTTTATTCTTCACATTTATAACTTTATAAAACTCGATTTTAAAAATGAAATTTGGGGATTTTGGCTTGAAAGGCCTAAATTATTAGTTCTTCTATTTAAACTCCGATTTCAATATGTTTTTACTTGGGTTTTATTTTTTTGATTACTTTAATCATGGGGAATATATTTATGATATAAAATTTTAGTTTTACCCTTTCTTTACAAAATTCCATTTTGGGCGTCCGTTTTGACCCCGATTTAAAAATGGAAAATATTGATATTGTTGCTTCCTTTTGACATGTAAATTCTATATCTGTTTATTTTTGTTGATTTTCATTCCATTCGTGAGGTAAAGGAACCATGTTGAAGGATTTCGGACTTAGTTTTCTTCAAGATAGATTATGACTTAACTTTCTTCAAATTAGGTTGGGTAGTTAATATTGATTTAAAAGAATGTTATGGGTATGGGAACTAATCATGAATATGGGTTTTTTTATTTATTTTGTGCCCGTGTGGAGGCCTATGTGGTTGTTACTTTGTGGTTTTGAAACACTATTTTTTATGTAAGATTGTATGGGGTCTAATATGATGTTGTTGGTGTGGTGCATATAAATATTCATTTGGTTGTACTATATTTGGTGGAAATTGCATAAGTTGGGGTCTATGTGGTACCAACGTCATATTATTGCATATCTTACTCTACTGGTATATGGATTATATTGGATCATGGATAGTTGGCGTATTGAGGGGATTTTAGCTCACTTGATTGGCATATTGGTTGGTTTTGAAAATTCTCATTTTGGTTTATTGTGAGCATTATATCCTTATATCATACATATTCATGAAATATTGGTTCTACCTTGGAAATACTGGTTTTCTATTAGAAAATATGACATTTTAAAAAAACCTCTACCGATGTATGTGCCAGAGAAGAGTTATAGATATTACATTGGTATTGGCTATTGGATTGTATATGGGTTGACGAACACCCCATGAGTCCTACCTTGGATTTACAACTCAGTAGGTGTATATAGAGGTTCTGCGATAACATTGTGCATTATCATCATCTTTGTTACATTTCTTATATGTTGCATATTTTATGCTGTATTTTCATTCTTGACTTGATATTTGTCTATCCGTGCTTCTTTCTTATACTTGTTTTGTTATATGTGTATATTATAGAATTGTTAGTGAAGATGATGTAGGCTACCATTTAGGACATTTTCTTATTGCAGGTGACATGCCCGTAGTTTGTGTTTATATCCTTTATTTTTTACTTTGCATAGTCAGTCTATGATACCTACTAAGTACTAAGTACAAGTGGACCATACTCACCCCTATTATGGCATTTTAGTGCAGATCCAAGTATGAGTGTATCATACGGTAGTAGATTTGAGATGGTGTTTGGAGTATTTTGAGGTAGAGGTTGGTTTATATTTACAGATGAACTATTAAAGTTTCATTTGTGAAAAATTATATTGAGACTCGAAATTTACTGTATAAAATTTGATTACGACTAAAATGAGAAGCATCAATTGCTTTCGCACTACATATTAAAGAACCTAGAAAATGATCAAACATAGACACATCAACATGATAAGTTAAAGGGTTCCCTCCTTAATATGTTTAGTTGAATGTGGTATAAATGCTTTATGATAAAACTAAGACCTATTGTAAGGATGTGTGAGGATAGCTAAATAGAAAACTAGTCAGCAAGTGCACTTAATATCAAATACAGACTCAACATTTTAAAACTCAGCATTAAATGCATGTGATAAAAAGAGGATGTGAATCCTTAAGAGACACCTCGAAAGAAGTATTCATTGCAAAAAACATCTTTGATGAATTTTTTGAAGTTAAACATATGTGTGATACAAATTTTGCTTTAGAGTCAAGCATAGAGTTATTATAAAATAGAAAATCATTACAAATAAAGAATCTAACTAATCGAATAATCAAAAGTGCCTAAAGTAACATAAACCCTTATTCCTATAGGATAATGTGTGGTTCCTTCTTGTGTATCAAGTTTTCTCTCAAATGATTTCATCAAAGAACTCATATTTTGTTTGGAATATGACCCCTTGTGAAGTTATCAATCTCAACAGATGGCAAACATTCCTATTGACAAGGTGGAAACTCTGGCTTTTAATGGTTACCTTCTAATGCCAGGGAGGTGGTATGGCCCCTCTATTCCAAAATGGCAAGAACTGAGCAGATTTGAGGAACTTTGGTTTGAAGGATTTCTTAGTTAGTATCTCGTGAGTACCAAGGAAAACCTAAATTCACATAGAGACACCCACAAAGCATATATATATGGCCCTCAAAGCATGTCACTTTTTATGCTACCTCCAGCAACTGCTACATCCATGACTTCCAAAGAATAAAGATGAACAAAAGAGAATAATTATACCCATTGTGATCCTTTCTTTACATAATCCTCACACATAATTTTTTCGTTACCCCTATTAATAACCTAAGAGAAACAACTTAAAGATGAGCTCTGGAAACAAAATAAGGATACAACAAAACTATTAGGAAAGCCCAAAACAAAAATAAAATATCTAAACAAACTTAACACCATAAAGGAGAAAAAAAATTCTTTTAAATGATCTTTACTAAGGTCAGAGAATATTTGGGAAAAGTTTGATGCTAGAGGTAGTTATTTGTGACAAATATTCCCCGATAGAGGCAAAGTGGAGGAGCATGGATGATTTCTACATGTTTGGCCTGATCAAATAGAACTAAACGCAAAAGGGCAGTACTAATGAGTCAATACACTAATGTTGTCCCATCAAGGATGTCTAATAGTTTATATCTTGAGGAAAGGGAAGACCTTGTGTACCCTATCTCCTTGATCCAAGAATTAAGAGGTCGGGAAAAATATGAACAACTTGGGTCAATTGAAGTGAATCTCTATACAAAAGATATAAAGCAAAACTCTTGATAAAGATACTTGAAATAAGAAGGATCAGCTTAATGATATTGACTCATCCCAAAATTGCCTCAAGCTTAAAGAGGCTTGATAATAAATGAGTAAAGAATGAAGTATAAACTCGATGGGAGAAAACTCTACAGTACCGCCTAACAGTTGGTAATTAGTAAAACTCAAATTGCCCCCCTCAGAAGCGCTGATAAAACTCTCTTAAAAGGCCAAAGTGAATGTGTATTTCTACTAAGGACTCTTAGAAGGCCTCACCACTCCATAATAGTTTGTTGATGGATCCTCTGAGCAATAACATCAAAAGGGTGAGGTTGAATAATAGTATTATTTGGAAATAAAAGCATTAAACCAATATAGTTATTTTTAGTATATAATTATCCCAAATACTGTCTCATCGTGATAAAAGGTTATTTGAAAAAAATGATTCACCGTGATAAAATATTATTATAAATAAATGACAATCAACTTTAAAATAAGCATTGAGCAAAATTGAGAAGATAAATAATTCTATTGTTATTATTACTATTATTATTGTTAGTATTATCATTTCCATTTATAATAGGATGAAGTTATATAATATTAGATCTTTAAATCCAGTGCACAATAAAGTCAAGAAGGTTAGGCAACCAGGAATGAATTTTGTTAAAGTTATTTTTGGCTCTATTAGATAGAGAAACTTCTTTAGCTCAGTTCTTTCCTTAGAAGTAATGATGAGTGCCTCAGATTATATTATAAGGGACACGTCTATATCTTCCAGCCATTACACATCATGTATGTAGACCTCTTGGTAGCCAAATTTATCTAATCCTCATGATGGTGATAGAAACTCTATAACAACCTCTTGATAAGGAGGAAGAGTTGCTAAAGGAAATGGACACCTAGATTAAAATCCTCCTCCTCCCCTGCCCATAATAATAATGTATCCTTATCAATATAGGAGAAGTTTCTTAGTATACCTTAGTTTCTCTCATCAAATATTGATGATAGCCCCTCAAACTATGGATATCCCCAAAGGATAGGTACCTTAGATGTAATGGAAAAGCATCAACATCAAAGTGTAAAGTCATAGAACTTATAAAGTAAGGTAGCCAACACAAGTATTATTTACCACCCCCACCTTAGGCTTTTACTATAGTCATTACCCCACTCTCATCAATAATACAAGAAGACTCTTCATAAATAAATCATTGGAATCAAAGACAAGAATGATAATATACTTTTGGGAATACAAAGAGCATATGCTTTGAAAAAAGAGTGACTTGAATTTTGCATAATTCAAGGTCATTTAAAGTGAAAATGTATGGAGAATGAAAATAGTACAGGATGATATTTATAGGCTAGGATCCTCTGAAAAGGGAGCAAAGATGTTTGACAAGTATATGATCATCCATAGAAGGCGCGATAGTGCATAGGAGTTAAGGCATAAGGAGCTAACGATTTTGTCATTTCATAGGCGATAATCTAAATAAGAAGGGAAATAATTTGGCTACCCTTATATTTAATATAAGGCTAAAAATGAGGAAGTAACAAGACGATTGGATGAGGAGGTGCCTATTCGACTGACATGACAAATATAAAGGTCAAAAGCCAACAACACAACCTCAGAATCATTAACTAGCCATTATTAATCCAGAGAAATTAATATGTTGTTCGCCCCCAACAATAGCCAAAACAAAACCCAAAATAAGTCTATGACATAACCTAAGACAACCATGAAATGTGTTGCTTATGAAAGATGGAAGCTCACCACTTTGATGTTAACACTCAAACCGCCCGAACACCTGATCACTACGCAGGAAGAGAAGAAGATGCTCCAAACCCTTTGTTGTATGGGGATATGCTGTCTAGAGATGGTTAGCAGTTAGAGCACTAGCATGTAACTTAAGGGTAAGGATAAAATAGTGTTATTATTAAATAACAAGTCAAACCATTATAAGACACCACATTTATACCCATAGACATGTAAATTCATATGGATACATCAAGTGTCAAAAGATAACAAGGCCTTAGTATGCATTTCAAAGCACTCAAACATGGACCATGAAGTGGAGGACTCTAACAATCTACCGCTTGGTTATATCAAGCAAGAGGACTCTAACATCAAGTCATCTTATTAAGAAAGCAGACTCAAACTACAAGCTATTTTATTACGCATGTGGACTCTAAACACAGGCCATTTCATCACATAGGTAGACTCTAACCATAAGATATTTCGTGATTCATGTGGCTTCAATAATGACCATATGGTATTCATGAATCATATATAAAACAATCACTTCAATAAGCCAATACATTAGTTTCAAATATCAGTCAAGTAAAATTGTGGTCATCAAGACCCTTACACAACCATTCATTCTTCATTAGAATTCTTATACCACTCTTTAGTTCAAACACAATTCAAGTTTATGTTTAGGGACTTTAAAACATTTAGACATCAAACCATCAAGGTCCTAAATTAACTAATTACATGGCTAACAAGGTATTTCCAATACTATTTACAAAACATTCATACTTATTGGACCATTGCCCTAGTTCAAGACATCATCAATACGTGACTAGTTATTTCTCTTAGATATTTTCACAAACACCTTGTGGGCAAATCTTTACCAATGCCAAAATCAAAGTAGGAATTATCTATCTTAGGGTTAACCATGACCCACTTGTTAAACCACAAACAAACAGTACCCAAATGTGCAAATTATCACAAAAAACAAGTACAAACATAAGTCTAAGCAAGAGCAAACATTACTCAACACTAGGCATCCAAACCCTTATCTTTTAATTTCAAAGTCATTATTTACAAGTGATAATTCATATTTAAAATGAATGATATTTAAGTTGGAAATAATGAAAAGAGTAACATGCTTTAATAGAGGATGATTCACAGAAGAACATGACCCTTTCTTGCTAATAAATAATCACCCTTTGAAACCCTAGCTTCAATCTTAGTAGTAAATTTTGGAGATTGTTTTGGAATGTTTGATCGACCAAATAAATATCTTATAAGGCCACTATAAATTATATAATGAGGATACGAAAGGGTTTTGGGGGGATATCGGTAATTCCATTGGCTTAAAAGCTGAAAAATGGCTCCCATGAGGGTATGAATCACTTGACTAAACCATAACCTAAAGTATGAGTGGTACCCTTACTCATACCCTAGGCCTCACCATGGACCCCTACACTTCCCAAGGTATGACTCCACTCAATACATTCATATCTTAGGGTACGAATTGTACCCTAACCATATCACAAACCGTACCCAAGAAAATGTCAAATAGATCAAAGCTAATACTCCATATGACTCGGTAGTATATGACCCGTACCCTAAAATATGACCATGGGGAGGCTAAACTATATCTTAGACAGTGTGTAAACTTCACCACACTACCTAGTATATGTAATGCCCTGAAAAATGGGTCTCAAAGCGTTACACGGTGCTTGAGGCTACGAGTAGCCCCAAGCTAAACCTTTGAGCCATTTTCATTCAGTTCAACACAAATCAACGGGGTTTCCATAAATAACCCTCAAATATCAACAGAGTAAGCATCATCCAAGAATAAATTTTTTTTAGAAAGATAACAAAATACAACTTATTAGTCAACTCCCAAGATCTATACTAGTCTGACAAGCCTCTAAGAAAATCAATAAAACTAGTGAGCCATTGAGATATGCCCCAACTGACTCATACTCAATTATCAAATGTAAACGATACTGTGAAACCAATATCAGACATCACGTCCTCAGAACATGAGGACTCACCATGATAGAGGATATAGAACAGCATGCCTGAAGAATCACTGTTGAACCTTGAACTGAGCACCTAAACCTACATTCTGAGAAAATGCATCCCACATCCGAAGATGTGGGATAGTACCATGGAAAGGAACTGAGTATATGAGGGTGTATGAAGTTGTATAAACATCATCATCATAAATATTTATAAGAAATATGTAGAATGTACGAAAGACTCACATAGCCCGAAGAAAATCATCATAATCATGAAAGGATGAAATAAGTACAATAACACATGTGAGTCATCATATAATTTGTCGATCACTTTCAGTTCATCAAGAATATCAATTCTCATAATGTAAATATCATTTAAATCTTTCGAAAGAATAACTTTTACAATTCCACTTTCAAATCACTTCACCATTCACCATAGACACAAGGAAACACATACACACTGGGAGATCCTATAACCGACATAAACCATGTGAGCTACATGGAGTCCAACGTACAACCCACGTTGGGGAAAGCTGACCTATCCTTGCCATCAGAGTAGGACTATCGATATAAAATCTACACAAACTAGTGATCACTATATAAATCAGCCTCAGGCTCACTCCTATGGGGGCACGTAGTTCTAGGGAAGTAAGGTCGCTTTATACCTCCCACTTGGTGCTAAAATTTCTCCCGGACTTAGCTCTGATCATTTCAATGACAATCCATAACAAAATAATTTCATTAATATATAAATAGACATCAGGAGCCATCATACTTCCCATCTATCAAAATCAACCACGTTGTGGATATCTTTCACACTTAAGTTCAAAACAACTCTATTAAAAGGTCAAATCATTCAAAATATCTCAAATATTCAACATCAACGTGCTTATAACACACACTTTTTTTTTTAAAAAAAAATTCAATGGGATTCACGACCCAAATATCAAAATCATGATAAATATCATTCAACATTCATGCTTTATATCTCCACACATGTAAATTCATCTTTCAAAATCATAAACATCAAGATTTCATAATAATCATCATAAGATATGGGTTCATGCGTCAAATTCATAAAAGTCAAATAAAAATCATGCCTTTGTAAAGAAAATTACTTTTGGGTACAAGAATGAAAGAGAGTTCTTATTGAAAAAACCCACATACCTTGAATGATGGACTTTAGATCGATACTTATTTTTGAGATGTTAATCGTGCCTTTGAATGATGGTTCTTGGAGTTCTTGAACTAGGAACTTAGAATCTTGAATAAATTTGTAGAATTAATGGTGAAATTTGTTGGTTCTTGAAGTTCTTGAACTAGCAACTTGGAATCTTGAATAAATTTGCAGAATCAATGGTGAACTTTGGAGGTTCTTGAAGTTGGATGTAGGAGCTTAGGGTTTTCTTTTTGAGGGAATTTGATGAAATATAATATATAATGCTTCTAATAGGCTTTAATATAGGCTTTGGACGGATTTTGAGTGAGGGGGAATGACCAAAACGCCCCTAAAAATCAAATAATTCTTAAATCTATCCTTTGGTGGACTGTTTTGATAGTCTAAAGTAGATCAACCATAACGTTTTACTCCGATATCCAAATTGGATGAAACCATTTTCATTAGAAAGAGGACTCTCATATCTTTCCATTGATATATATTATCTTACCAGATCATTATGTACGAGGAGTTATGATCATTTGAAGTTGACCCAAAAATTCACTTTTGATAGGCTAAAGTTGATCGACCATAACTTTTTTCTCCGATAGATAAATTGGATAAAACTAATTTCATTGGAAACAGGACTCGCAGAGATTTTAATTGATATATAGTAGATCACCCAGATTATTATGTACAAGGAGTTATGATCATTTAAATTTGGAGCAAAAATACGCCAGGCCTCAGTACTTTTTCCTGCACGTTTTACTGTTCACTACTATTCACGGTTCAATCGGAATGTTCATAACTCGTCGCTCGGGTGTCCGTTTCGGATGATCCACATATCAATGGAATTCTTATTCAATACTGTACACAATGGTGGGTCATAATCTAAGACATTCTGCATGAAAAATTTATAATTCATTCAAGAAGATAGAACCCAACACGTTTACGCACAAAATTTCAACAAAAAATTTCCCGAGGTATAACATCATCCCCACCTTGGAAATATTCATCCTCGAATGATGCTAGAAATGCCAAGATTAGATAAGGAATAGAGCAGATAGTTGAAACTATTCATTAGACTCATCACCACATCATTTCTCACTCCGAATGCAACATAGAATGCATAAATTCAAGACACTACAGCTGAACACATAATAAATGATAGCTGAACTGCTGCAAATTTTATCAAAAGTTCATGATTTAGGAAAGAACGGTACCTTCGACTTGATCGGAGTTCGTGGAAAATAGGTGCGGGTACTTGGATAGTATATCCGCCTCAGCTTCCCAAGTTGCACCCTCAACAAATTGGTTTCTCCACAACACCTTGACTAAGGGAACTTCTTTGTTCCTTAGTCTTTGGACACTGAAATTAAGAATCTCAACAGGAATCTCATCAAAAAAAGATTTTCTTGAATGTCAGCACTCATAGAGGAATCCACTACCATAGCATCGCTAATATGCTTTCTAAGCATGGAGACATGGAATATTGGATGAACAGAGGACAAATCGGAAGGCAACTCGACCTCATAAGCTACCTTACCAACACGGCTAAGAATTTTGTAAGGACCAACATAACAGGGACTAAGCTTCCCCTTCTTTCCAAATCTCCTCACCCCCCTTATGGGAGAAATTTACAGATACATTAGGTCACCAACTTCAAACTCAAGGTCTCTCCTTCTAACATCCGCATATGACTTCTGATGACTCTACGCAGTTTTCAACCTTTCCTTAATCAACTTAACTTTTTCCATAGCCTCAAATACCGAATCAAGACCACTCATAGCAGCTTCACCCACCTCAAACCAACCTATGGGTGATCTACATTCCTCCCATATAAGGCTTCAAATGAAGCCATGCCAATACTAGAGTGGAAACTATTATTGTAAGCAAATTCTATCAACGATAAGTGATCATCCCAACTTCCTTTAAAGTCAAGTGCACAAGCTCTCAATATATCCTCTAAGGTCTGGATGGTCCGATCAGCCTGACTATCAGTCTGCGAATAAAAAGCAGAACTCAAAAGCACTTGGGTACCAAGATTCTTCTGAAAAGCTTTCCAAAATTGCGAAGTGAACTGAGTACCCCTATCTGAAATTATAGAAAAGGGAACTCCATGTAGTCTGACTAGCTCTCGAATATGCAATCTAGTGTAATCCTCAGCAGTATATGAAATGAATAGGCAAGAAATGAGCTAACTTAGTCAACCTATGAACCACAACCCAAATGGAATCATGATGGCGTCCGGAAGGAGGTAAACCAATCACGAAGTCCATATTTATCTCTTCCCACTTCCAGGTGGGAATACTAAACTCTTGCATCATATCACCAGGTCTTTGATGTTTAACCTTAACCTGTTGGCATGTTGCACACTAGCTACAAATGCTGCTATATCTTTCTTCATGACACTCCACTAATAGATTTTCTGCAAGTCTCGATACATCTTGGTGGCACCAGGATGAATAGAATATCGTGCCCCATGCGCTTCAGCCATAATCCTCTATCTCAGATCATCAACATTCGGGACACACAATCTACCCTGCAATCTCAACATACCATCTCCCCCTTGGGAGAAAACCTCTACTTTTTGGTCAGACTGAAGGAGTCAGTCAAGGACCAAAAAG